>NC_039360.1:211442901-211464355 GCF_003573695.1 Papaver somniferum | reverse complement strand
CCCCCCCCCCCCCCCCCCCCCCGAGTAAATGCTTCCACCGCCGGTTGACCAAAACGAGGATCCCAAATTGCATGCTCAGTCGGTCTTACATGTAAAGGGTCTTTTACCCATGACTCAAAATTTCCTTGCCAAGCTACATAAAATAGATTTCCGGAAGTCCAAAGAAAAATTATTGCTAACTTCCCAAAGTGAGAAGCAAAAATATTCTAATAAAGACGTTCCTCAGTAATATCATCATGACTCTCAAAGTCATGTGCGGTAGCAATACCAAACCAAATACGACGAGTAGTGGGGTCCTGGGATAAGCCTTGGCTAAACCTTGGAAATCTTAATGCCATATTGCTTTTCAAATCCTCCTAGCCATTATCCTACTGCAATAATTCTTGCTAAGAAGAACGCCCATGTCGTGGAAATTCCACCCAGAAGGTAATGGGTTACTCCTACAACACGTCCTTGTACAATGCTCAAGGCTTTAGGCTGAGTAGCAGGAGCAACTTTTAATTTGTTATGATCCCAAATGATGGATTCAATAAATTCTTGCCAATAGCCACCGCCGCGCTGAATAGAAACATTAAACTGAAAGCCCAAACAAAATGAGCTCCTAGGAAAAAAAGACCATATTCATATAATGAAGAACCTTAAGATTGAATTACTTCGGATGCCTGTGCCCATAAAAAGTCACGGAGCCACCCATTAATAGTAATGGAACTCTGCGCAAAGTTTACTCCTGTGATATGAGTTACCACTCCTTGATCGTTTATACTACCCCAAACATCTGACTGCATTTTCCAACTGAAATGGAATATTACTACCGAAATTTCATTGTACATCCATAATAGACCTAAGAAGACATGATCCCAGGCGGATACTTGACATGTCCCCCCTCTTCCAGGTCCGTCACAAGGGAAACGAAAACCCAGATTTTCTTTGTCAGGTATCAAATGGGAACTACGAGCAAATAGAACACCTTTCAGTAGTATTAATACCATTACATGGATCGTAAATGCATGAATGTGATGTACCAAAAAATCCGCGGTTCCTAATGGAATAGGTAACAAAGCTATTTTGCCGCATACTGCTACTAAACCACTACCCCCCAAGTCAAGCTGGTGCTTGTTGTTTCACCAGGAGCTGTTGCACCATGTGCTAAAGCGTGAGTGTTTTGTACCCATTGAGCAAAGACGGGTTGTAATTGAATTGCGGTATCTGAAAACATATCTTTCGGACTCCCTAAAACGCTCATGGTATCATTATGAATATACAAACCAAAACTGTGAAAGCCTAGAAATATACATTCCCAATTGAGATGCGATATGATTGCATCGCGGTGCCTAAGGACACGATCTAATAGATTGTTGTATCGATTAGTTGGATCATAATATCTTACCATAAAAATGGTTGCATGTGCAGCAGCACCAACTATGAGAAATCCACCGATCCACATGTGATGTGTGACCAACGAAAGTACTGTACCATAGTCAGTAGCGAGATATGGATAAGGGGGCATGGCATACATATGGTGAGCTATAACAATGGTTAAAGAGCCTAACATAGCTAAATTTAGAGATAATTGAGCATTCCATAACGTTGTTAGGATTTTATAGAGCCCTTTATGGTCCTGGCCTGTAAATGGACCTTTATGAGCCTCTAAAATATCTTTCAGACCATGACCAATCCCCCAGTTAGTCCTATACATGTGACTGGCTATCAGGAAAAGAATTGCAATAGCTAAATAAGGGTGTGCAATATCGGTAAGCCATAGACCCCCTGTTACTGGATCTAATCCTCCACGAAAAGTAAGAAATTCGGCATATTTTGACCAATTCAAGGTGAAAAATGGGGTTGCTCCCTCGGCAAAACTTGGATAAAGTTGAGCCAAAAGATCCCGGTTCAAGATAAATTCATCGGGAAGTGGGATCTCCTTAGGATCTACTCCAACGTCTAGAAATTGGTTAATTGGTAAAGAGACATGTATTTGGTGTCCCGCCAAAGAAAGAGATCTAAGTCCTAGTAACCCCGCTAAATAGTGATTCAACATGGATTCCACATCTTGGAACCAAGCCAACTTTGGAGCAGCTTTGTGTTAATGGAACCAACCATCAAAAAGCATTAATGCCGCAAAGACCAATGCACCAATTGCAGTACAATAGAGTTGTAATTCGCTAGTTATTCCAGACGCTCTCCAAATCTGAAAAACCCAGAGGTTATTTGTATTCCTCGGAAACCACCACCCACATCACCATTCAACATTTCTTGTCCCACGATTGGACAAACCACCTGAGCGCTGGGTCTAATATGAGTAGGATCTCTTAGCCATGCTTCATAATTGGAAAAACGGGCACCGTGGAAATACATGCCACTCAGCCAAAGAAATATGATGGAGAGTTGAACCAAATGGGCACTAAATACTTTTCCGGAGATCTCCTCCAAATCACTCATATGGATATCGAAATCGTGAGCATCGGCATGTAGGTTCCAGATCCAAGTGGTAGTATCAGGGCCTTTAGCTATTGTTCTTGAGAAATGACCTAGTTTGGCCCATTCCTCGAAAGAAGTTTTTACGGGATCCCGATCCACCAAAATTTTAACTTCTGGTTTCGGCGAATGAATAATCATTGAGTCCTCCTCTTTCCGGACAACACATACAAAGAGACCTTCCAACAGTCAAGTAATTAGTGAACTTCTGAAATCTATTTATAATTAGTTCCTTTCCTTCATATCTCCCAGCTATTTATTTTGTTAGTTATTTACTAGAGCAATTATGATCTGGAAGTCGATCTGGACAAGTGTTCGGATATATTATGACATATCCATGAGGCGCTCAACGGACCTTTATAATATTTGAAAATCCTTTCCCGGCTTCGACTTGACACAAAAACTCTTTTGTTTTATTCATATGCAAATTACAGGTGCTTAGATGTAGTTGCTTCGTATATTACATGGAACTATGACTATTGATCGATTCCAATTCACTTTATTGGGGCAGTCATGAATAAGACCCCAGTATCCACATTCAAATAATTTTTTAGTTTGAATAGCAAAAAGGGATGTATGATGTACTATAGTCGGGTATCGTTTATTCCTACGAGGTACTAGATGAAATAAAACAGAAAAATCTTATAAGGGATACAATGAAATTCCTTGATTAGCTGTTCCCAGAGGAAAGATCTATTTTATTTTACTGACGGATAAAAAGAGTGTTCTTATTCAAACCGCCACGTGATATTCAACCAATTATGCGCTTCAATATAATTACCTGGAGTAAGCGCTATAGCTTGTTTCCAATACTCAGCCGCTTAATCGGACCAAGCTTCCGCAATTTCATAATCTCCCTGCCGAATAGCCTGTTCTCCTCGTTCGGAATAGGTGGGTCAATTCCTTCCCTTAGAACCGTACTTGAGAGTTTCCTAGCTCATATGGCTCAGCAATCAATTATTTTGGTGTCCCATCTTAATCGACCCTATCTAACTAAATAAGATTTTTCATAAATCTATCCCATTTTTGTTTCTCGGGTTAACCAGAAGGGGTTAATTACATTTACATAAGCTTTAAACTTGCATTTTTATTCAAAATAAGTTTTATCTTTTCTCCTACCTTCAGAAAAACGAAACCCACTATCCTATCTTTTTCTGAAAGGTAACCATCTCAGTTTCATTTTCATATAAAATCTTTGAAAAAGACTTTCCTCTCTAAGAAAGAAAGGACTTACTATCTTTGGGATCTTATGCTACACCTCTTCTCAATACCTTAGTCGATCAACTCTATTTCAAAAGTTGATTCCTAACTTATATCTCATATCATGACATAAGTAAGCAGTTTTTTCTTATTGTACCGGCCAAAAATTTCACTAATTGATCTTTACGACGCTTCCTCTATCAATTATATCTTTTATCTATCCATAGAATATAATATTATAGGCATATCGATTTCTTTATTTTTTTTTGCTTTTATGAAGTCTCTTTCTTTGCTACAACTAATAAAAATCGTTGCTTTGTACGATACATATGTAGAAAGCCTATCCTCTAGTATTTACTAGCGTATTTTATCTTTCTTTCCCTCTTTCTATAGTGGAGATAGTCGCACGTAATGACAGATCACGACCATATTATTAAAAGCTTGTGGTAAGAATGGATTTCGTTCTAGTGCCCGGAAATAATATTCCAAAGCTTTTGTATATTCCCCGTTACTTGTGTGGATAAGGCCTATGTTATACAGTATATAACTTCAATCATAGGGATCAATTTCTAGTCTCATAGCTTCATAATAATTCTATAAAGCTTCCGCATAATTTCCTTCGGATTGAGGTGACATCCGTTGCGGTCGTTCATTCTATTCAAAGAATCCCCGTTTCAGAACCGTACGTGAGATTTTCATCTCATACGGCTCCTCCCTTCTGTGCATAATGAATGATAATAATCCATGAAACCAAAAGAATATCAAAATATTCTCATTATGAACTGACAGGGACTAGTGTTTTTACAAGAAATCTCTAGTCATCCTTCCTGCAAGAGGTCTTTTCTTAACACTAATCGTGTTGTTGCTAGATACAAAAGGTGACTCCAACAATTTCTTTGTCCTCAATGCCCCATATTTCCAGGAATTAGTCACTTCAACAGTCTTTGATGGTTATATAGGTATCCAAATTACAAACGAGATGGATGTTTGTTGTCCCAACCATTCTTGTTAGTTCCGATCCCGATAAGGAAAGGGATAATTTATAACAAAGTTTTTTTTGTTGATTCCTAGGTGTAGTGCTTCTTCCATTATGCCGCCTATTGGTTGGTACTGATGGAGTAGGATTGACCTCTAATACAGAAAGAACCTATAGGTGTAACTTTTCATTCAATACTAGATTAGAAAATTGAAGCATCTGAGTCTGCATCAATCGGGGATACATAATAGAAGGAATTGTTCTATTTCCAAACTTCACCTTCACGAAGTGTAGATTTTTTTAAGGTTTATTTCAATAAACGCGTTTTGTTTTATACCGAATCCAACCCTGTGTGCCTTTACTCGTAAGACGGAAAAAACTAAATAGAATCCAATCACACCATCTATATAATAGGTAAATGCCTCTTTTTTTCCGGAAGTTGTCGTAATTATGCGTAATAAGATATTGGACACAATTGAAGAGGTCTTATCAATAAAAATTTCCATTTATCCGTGATTTAGGCATAGTTCGCAATCCATTCCTCGCATGGGAAAAGAATCCCACAAACAAAGGAATTGTACAGGACAAAATAACATAAAAAAAAACTCGTTCTAAACATGAAATTAATATATCCTACAGATTATGATAACTCGAGAAGTTTTTCATTGGATTATGATTCAAAGAAGGAAAAAGAGTAGAATAATCGTTCTATGATCAAAATACCACCCCATCCATTTTCATATTTCGAATTAGTATAATCAGTTGGTCGTACTTATACTGCAAAAATAAATATGAATGGCTCGCTATTCACCCGATTTCTGGGTCATAATCATAAAATTTTGTAGGAGAGATGGTCGAGTGGTTGGAGGCGTAGCATTGGAACTGCTATGTAGGCTTTTGTTTACCGAGGGTTTGATCCCTCTCTTTCCTTACCTTTGCCTAATTCAAGAGCGTTGTTGACCATAATGGATCAAATAACAAACAAACAAGGAATAGGATTATTCCAAGAGGTAGACATTTCTTTGAAATGAATTCTCTATTCCTAATTGGGGTGGTACGAAAAAATACTGATAAAGGGTAGCCAAGACATAAAAATATCCCTGCGGATCCATTTATGATACATGAAATGGGAAAAATATATGGATCACACCCCTTAGCTTCGGTCAATTTACTTCGACGAAAAGGGGGCAAAATCTCCGAATCCTTGCCTTGCTATTTGAGTTAGGTTCAAGTCTGACGGGAATAATATTCTACGACTACAAATTCGTTTATTTTCAAGCCGACCCACTTACTATCTATTATTTGATTGACTAACCCTTTATATTTGGATGAATTAAGAGTCAAATGTTTTGGCAATTCTTCATGGGAGGATGAGTCAAGATAATTTTGAATCAGAGCTTTGAATTTTTGTTCATCCCTCGTCGTAATAATATCTCGGGGTTTGCAGCGATAACTTGGTATATCTACTATATTGCCATTAACTAAAATATGTCTATGGTTAACTAATTGCCGAGCTCCAGGAATGGTCGAAGCCATACCCAATCGAAAAAGTATGTTATCCAAACGCATTTCAAGTAATTGTAGTAAAACTTGACCAGTTGACCCTTTGGGTTTCCGGCGATACGAACATATTTAAGTAATTGTTGCTCTGTCAGACCATAATGAAACCGCAATTTTTGTTTTTCTTCTATACGAATACGATATTAAGACTTTTTCCCAGAACGCGATTGATTTCTAAGATCATTTCCGTATTTAGGAATTTTACTATTTTTACAGAATATACCTAAATTAAGACTGAACTAAACGATAAACGAAAAAAATATACTGAAGTTAAGTATTGTACTACAAAGAAGAATGAGATGAATTATATCAATATTCAGACTCTTTTGTATATATAGCAAGGCAAGGAGACTTTGTCTTAATTTGTTCTGTAGAGATCTAACCAACCGCTCGAATCTGTTTTTTACTCATAGTTGGAAGTTCTGACGACATAATAGATCCGCTATTTTTGAGAAAAGGAAAGAAGTCTTTTCAATATTCCTTGAGTTCAAGGAGACATTATTAATCATGTAATAAAGTATAAAATAGAACAAAGAGAGAAAAGCTGGCTATCGGAATCGAACCGATGACCATCGCATTACAAATGCGATGCTCTAACCTCTGAGCTAAGCGGGCTCACATAAAAGAAATTGTGTTGTGCTTAGGAATTCAGTCAACTACTTAGCTCTTAGCTATTCAAAATACATAATGAATATCAATAGAGAAAAAATGAATACTAAATAGAATGGTATTCTATAACAATATAATATAATATACGAATTAATATAACGATAAATGGAGTGATATATGATATCAAAATTTTCAATGGGAAGAAATTCTAAATTTTTTCTTTTCCACGATTCTCTTTTATATTTATAATTTATATGAATATGATTATCAATATCTTAATTCTAAGTTTTTAGAAATTAGTATCGAATAAGTTTTTCTACCCACCCTCCCTTTTATTTTAGTTGCATAAGAAATACCATTCCAATTCTACCGATGCTGACTTTATGCAAGAAGGTTGAGGTATCTTTTTTGCACTTGGACGAGTTAAGAACCCCCTAACTCATCGTTTTTTAGGGAGCAGAACTCAATTCGTTGTTTCAGAGATAATGAATGTTTCCTAACTCTATTAGTGTTTGCATCCCTATCTATTTCCATGATTTGTTTGGGGGATTTGGTATGTCGAATCATTAGATTTGATAATGCGCGATTCGATTAGAAGAAGTTTATTCTGTAAATTATTTAGGATTCGGCTTACTTTCCCGTTGTGATATACTTCGTTGTGTAGGGTTCGTTCAAAATAAATATTTTTTTGCATGAAGGCTAACCCAGTGATTGGTCTTACTTTAAAACTATTTTTTATTACATTAATAAGTATTCCCGCCTTTTCGGACCCATTTCAAGTCAAGTACTAAAGACCGATATTCTAGATTCTTCTTTTAAGACTTCGAGCTTTAATTTCATAACCCGATTTTTTTTTGGGGAGACGGTTTGCGGGTCGAGGTAGTACAAACTAAAAAATGGTAAATTGAGGATAGAACCCTAGGATTGTTATATGTAAGGGTTTCTCTCAATTCAAGGCATTGAATAAAATCTATGAAGTCTAGAACAAGGATAAAAAATAGAATAGGGCGATGCATTCAGTTTCCGTATCTAATCAATAGAAACAACAATCCTCTAACTGGATTGGATATTAATGGAAAAAATAAACCAATACCCTTCGGTTTTATTATATGAATATTCATAAAATATATAACATCCATATAGAATTCTTAATATTCTTAATAGTATCTTAATTTAATCTTAATAAAAAAATTCTATAAATTATAACTAAAAAAATATGTAATTCTTTTTTCTCTTGTTTCTTAGAGAAAATCCGAGACAAGATAAAAACGATAAGTTTGTAATAAGAGCATAATATGTCTCTAGCATATCGAAATGGAATTGAAATAAGTGAAAATAGGACTCCACTAGATGAACCTTGAAACAAGAATGACTCACAGCAAAAAATCTGGGGCGTTCAATCAAAATTCATTGGTATTTCGACTAAACAGTTATAGCTTAATTCAAATTCCAGATCGAATCGAAGAATACGGTATATATTTTTTCCACATTCATAGGAGTGCATCTATGTTTCTACTTACAAATACGAATTTTCTGGGCAGTTCTAATAATATCAAGTCATATTCTTATTTTGGCTTTTTTCATTTCCGAGGTTTTAGCCCCGACTCGCGAAGGATCAGAGAAACTTTCTAGTTATGAATCAGGCATAGAACCAATGGGCGACGCTTGGTTACAATTCCGAATTCGTTATTATATGTTTTCTCTGTTTTTTGTTGTTTTTGATGTTGAAACGGTTTTTTTTACCCATGGGCGATGAGTTTCGATGTATTGGGTGTATCCGTTTTTATAGAAGCTTTAATTTTCGTTCTTATCGTAATTGTTGGTTTAGTTTATGCATGGTGAAAAGGAGCGTTGGAATGGTCTTAGCTCCTGAATATTCAGACAATAAAAAGAAAAAAGAAGAAAAAAATGACATTGAGATAGTTATGAATTCCATTGAGTTTCCGGTACTTGATCAAACAACCCAAAATTCAGTTATTTCAACTACATCAAATGATCTTTCAAATTGGTCAAGACTCTCCGGTTTATGGCCACTTCTTTGTGGTACCAGTTGTTGCTTTGTTGAATTTGCTTCATTAATAGGCTCGCGCTTCGACTTTGATCGTTATGGCTTGGTACCAAGATCGAGTCCTAGGCAAGCGGACTTAATTTTAACAGCCGGCACAGTAACAATGAAAATGGCTCTATCTTTAGTAAGATTATATGAGCAAATGCATGAACCAAAATATGTAATTTCTATGGGAGCCTCCACTATTACAGGAGGGATGTTCAGTACTGATTCTTATAGTACTGTTCGAGGAGTTGATAAGCTAATTCCTGTGGATGTTTATTTGCCGGGTTGCCCTCCTAAACCGGAGGCAGTTATCGATGCTATAACAAAACTTCGTAAGAAGGTATCTCGAGAAATCTACGAAGATAGATTTGGGTCTCAACAGAATAATCGATGTTTTACTACCACTCACAAGTTTTATGTTGGACGTAGCACGCATACTGGAAATTATGATCAAGGATTACTCTATCAATCGCGATCTACTTCAGAGATACCTTATGAAGCATTTTTCAAATACCAAAGTTCAGTATCTTCCCACGAATTAGTAAATTATGGAGGCTTTTTTTATTTTGTGCAGAAGAATAGCAAATGCCTTCACTTCAATTTTCAAAAATTTCGTCGTAAACGTGAACTACTTATACAAATGAAAATCCGGGAGAGATTAAAAAAATGCAGGGTTGTTTGTCTGCTTGGCTAGTCAAGCATGGGTTAGTTCATAGATCTTTAGGCTACGATTACCAAGGAGTCGAAACTTTACAAATAAAGCCAGAGGATTGGCATTCCATTGTTGTCATTTCATATGTATATGGTTACAATTATCTACGCTCTCAGTGTGCCTATGATGTAGCACCAGGCGGACTCTTAGCTATTGTGTATCATCTTACGAGAATAGAGTATGGTGTGGATCATCCAGAGATGAAAAAGCGGGGGTCTAACAAAACCAGCCAATATTTTGCTTAGCAATCTGTATGGACAAACTCGAATATACTTTTAAGAGAATCAACAAGACTCAATCAATTAAAAGTATATCAACGAGTTTATATCTCTCTTTTTCATTTGATTTACTCAAGCAAGAACTGGAGGTTCTAATCAAATACAAGGAATAACTTGGATGGTACCAAAGACCAATATCCAAGGATCAATCAATATCAATCAACAACCAAAGGTCGGATTTCCAATTGATTAATTCAAACACACAACCCGTATTATTTAAATTATATAAACAAATATAATGCGGAAATAGAAATAACACAGACACGAGAAATTTTGTTAACGAGGAAACAGCAAATGCAGAAAAACCCCGGGACCTAGTCCATATTGAACACACACTATATTAAGCCGCTACAGACATTATCCTACTCCAAGCTAACTTCGGACTGGACTGTAGTTGAACCCCAGTCAGTCTCAAACTGATCCAAGGTACAGTTGTACTCCCTACGCCTCTGATCCCAGCAGGATACTGCGCACTTGATTTCCTTAGATGATCTCACCCACAACTAAGTGTTTCTACGACCCAAAGTCGAAGACTTGACAATAAACAAATCGGTCTCACACAGACAAGTCTATCAAAGGATCAATCTGTCTCCCACAGATAAACCCTAAAAGGGTTTTGTTCCGTCTTTTGATAATAATCAAGGTGAACAGGAACCAATTGATAATCCGGTCTTATATTCCCGAAGAACAGCCTAGAGTTATCAATCACCTCACAAAAATCTTAATCGTATGGTAGCGAAACAAGATGTTGCGGAATCACAAACAATGAGACGAAGATGTTTGTGATTACTTTTTATATCTTTCCTATCGGAGATATCAATCTGAAGCCAATCAATTTGATTGTACTCGTACGATAGAAGATGCAAGATCAGATCATACAACTACGATAAAAGTAGTATCGACCTGGCTTCACAATCCCAATGAAGTATTTAAGTCGTTAACCTGGTTTTAGAAGAAGAAAACCAAAGGTTAAAGGAGAATCGACTCTATCACGCAAACTAGTATCACACGTAAGGTGTGGGGATTATTTTTTCACAAATACTAGAGTTCCCCTTATATAGTCTTTCAAATCAGGGTTTGCAATTAAGTTACCTTGGTAACAAAGCAATCAATATCCACTGTTAGATGAAAACCTTATTTAGATTTAAGATAATATTTCTCAACCATTAGATCGAAAACTTAGCTTGTTACACACACTTGACAATGAAGGCTTCTAGGTTTGTTAACCGTACCCAAACGTATGCACTTGTTGGTTCAACAATAGTTAACCAAATGGTTAGCCATATGAGCATTCCATATCAACCATGTACTTCTTCACCATAACTAGTTCAAATGATTTCAAATGAACTAGTTAGAGAGTTGTTCAATTGCAAGGAAATCTCATGTACTACACAAGACACAATTGAAGCAAAGATGATTTGATTCACTTGAATCGGTTCATGAAATTTTATAGCCACGATTTGCAAACTGCATTCCTTAGTCTTTTTAAGTTTAAGTTCAGAAATCATCTTCAGATATATAACCTTCTCAAGTTCGCAGACTAGGTTCGAGGACTTAAGTTACCGGGCAGAGTTTACAAACTCCAGCAGAAATTATCGGGTATGAGAACTTCGCCGGTTCGCAGACTGGGTTCACGGACTGAGTTCACGGACTTAGTTTCACGCAAGTAGTTTCAACTCCAGCATAAATTCTCGGGTTTGAGAACTTCGGCAGTTCGCGGACTGAGTTCGCGGACTTGGATCACGCCATTCTTCCGGTTCTCTTGATCAACAAAGTTCGCAAACTTTGGTTCAAGGAATAGGACTTATACATAAATGTGTTTCCACAACAATGCTTATGTCCACTATTGGTTATGTAATATAAACTCTCATTTCAATCATTGAAACATTCTTAGAGGACGTTATATAGTTGTTACACCATTTCTCGTCAAAGCAATTTTCAAGATGATTGAAACATATCATGACTTTCTTCACTTGGTAAAGATAAACTTGGTTAAAGCGAAAAGCTTACCAACTCATATTTCGAGATATAGATAGGCGAGGTATACTCTGCTCGAAATACCAAATGTGTATAATCAAAGTTTATATATATATAGCATACGACTTCTTGTCTCAAAGAGTAGGAGATAGAGTAGATAGACTTTTGAGTGATAGATAAGTTCAAGTCTTCACATACCTTTTTGTCGAGAAGTTCCACCGGTTCCTTGAGTAGTTCTTCTACTTGTATGATGAATCGCCATGAAGTCCTTGAGCTCAACTAGACTTTCTATCCTAGTCCGAGACTTAGCTATAATAGACTAGAAATCAAGACTTATAGTTTTGATCACTAACATTGACAAACATGCTTCAGATAGCAACGCATGAGAGTTCGACCGAGCAATGATCTAACAATCTCCCCCTTTGTCAATTTTAATGACAAAACTATTGATACATATGGAATGCAAAAAAGATAAAGAAACTTTAGTAGCTCCTATTCCACATGTCTAATCTTCAACATTCCTCGAAATCTTCGTCACTTCCAAGTACTCCAATGATCCCAAAGGTTGTAAGTTTAACATCATCGTTGTTGAAGATCCGTAGCTATAACAATGAGAAAACATAGTTCTCGATCATTGTTATACAGTGTCATAGTATTATTACACAACGTCAAAGTTCAATTGTATCATAACTTCAACAATAATACTATGGTGATATGTATCACTCCCTCTTAGTCAATACTCCATATCACATGGAAACCACTCCCCCTTACACAATGATCCGAAAACCATATGTATTTGTAATGTGAACTACTTGTTAATTCTCCCCCTTTTGTCATAAAATTGCCAAAGGTACAAGAGCGAGATCATAATGAAATTTCCGAGAGAGACATTTCATGACTAAAATAAAAAATACATACCAACTAATTTTGATGCAATCATAAAGCCGAAGATAAATGCATTCATCAAGGAGTTTAAATATGCAAGATAACCCCTCTAAAATTCCACAGCCGCACACCCCTCAAGATATGACCATTAAGCACAAGTTCAAAAAAACTCTCCCCCATTTGATGTCATTTCCGAAGGAACAACAAGAGCGACCTTAATTTCGAAAGAAAAGAAGGATTTTTTTATTGGACACAAAAAACCATGAGAATGATTTCCTATATACAAAAACTCAATCAAATTAATCACAAGTAAACCCATGATTAATTTAATCGGAATACGCAATCAAATTAAACACAAAAAGTGATCAATTCAATTGATTATGCTCAACATAAGAGAACTTACGGAAACATGAAAATACTCAACTAGATTAATTACAAGAGAACCCATAATTAATCTAATTGGAATACACAACCAAACTAATCACAAAAGTAATCAATTTAATTGTCATTTGTTTTGCTCGACATAAGAAAACTTACAGAGCAATAACTAAATAACCAAACAAGATGATTAATTTAGTTCAATATGCTCGACATAACATATCTCACGGAACACCAACTAAGATAAAAAATCAACTTGGTTGTATAGTGATCAACATAAGATACATTACGGAGCCTCACAGTAATATATAAAATATGGATCAGGGGTGATCAATACTGCGGAATACACAAGGATTCATTCTATTTTCCACCACTATTTGCATAACCAGTCCTTGAAAACAAAAGATTTTAACCTATCTTCCATCAAATATTTGACAATATAGGCTTAACTTTTGTATTTATCAAAAGTCCATTCATTCTTTTATCAATACGTGATTACCGATCACGAACGACTTTACTTTTGACAAAGTATGGGACAAACATAGTTCACGGTCGTAAACCCCAATATCCGATAACAAATTGTAATATAAAAAATCATAAAGATTAATACTGCAAAAACATCATCTTCCAAATAGTTTTTAGAATTTAAACCAATAAACCTAAAAAAAAAGAACAAGAAGATGAAAAATAATAGCTATATGTAGTCACAATCATTGCTATTCAAAGCACTAGTTATTCTTCCAACTAAATCAAAAAGAAGACATACTAGGCAACATAAATAAAAAAAGCTAAAGGAAAACATACTCCAGTGCTATTCCGAATACGAACTAAGATCATATGGACGGTTCAGAATCCTCATGAGACAACGGGTCTTTGATCTTGTGAACAACAACATTCATTGCAGCATTAGAGAGATGATTCTCTTTGAGAAAATCATTGATGTAAGACTTTATGAGACCAAGGTCAGCAGTAACCTTTTCCAACTCAGTTTTCAACGCATCAAGATTTTTCAGAGTAACAATGAGCTCTTGTTTTGCTTCCCCAAAGTACTTAAGAAAGTCATGAACAACTTTAGTAGAAACCATGTCATCCTTTTCAGCATCCTCATGAACGTAGGAAAAATAAATGAAGAGTTAGGATGATCTTTATCTACAAGGATTCTTTTCTTCTTGGACTCAATAACAAAACCTTTGTCAAGGAATCCCCTTGCAAAACCACCATAGCAAGACGAGGAAGAAGATGGCATTCTAAAAAAACTCATAAACCAACCTAGAGTATGCAAACGTGACTTTTGAAACTCAATAGGTCGGATATTTAAGGGTTTCTTAGGAAAGGAAGACTTTTTCGGGTTTACAAACAGTTGTCTCGTGCCGGAACGGGTATCCGTGCAAAAAAACTTGACCCACCGAAAAAAACTCAAACAAAAGTTTTATTTTAATAAACACAAAATGAAAAAAAATACTTAAGCAATCATTTCTGCAGACCAGTAGTTTGGCTATAGACGATAAGAAGATAGCTTCACTAAATAGAAGTAGTATGCTTAAGGTATACCTGAAAATGACACCTCTTGCTCAACAGGTTTTTTATGAGTAAGTTCTTTAACCCTTGTGATTAATTAGCACAAGTATGAGCTTTAAGCTCATTAAAATATTTTTGTTTATGATCAAATCTATTTTTCCTCCTGAATCTAGAGAGGGATTCCTTTTTATATGAGAAATTATCATAAAACGTACTGTCGTCAAAATACGAGACATAGTTTTAGTTCTTACCAGAAGAATTTTGGCTTGAGGAGGAAGACAACCTGCTGACGAATTCTTTATACCCTTTAATTCTCTCTTTCAGATTATTTCTCACTTCATCAATTTTTCTTCTTTCTTCTGAACTTCCTTTCTTACCAGGGGCACAGTTATTTCGAGAGACCATAACTCGATCTTCCTTTAGACGATGTTTATTAAGACGTCTGTTTTGTTCTTGAGTGTTCGAGGAACTCGTTGAACTGACTTTACCGGTAATATGCACAGGGTAGGTACGAAAACCAATTGGATTAGTCATACGAATGTCAGTTACACCCTTAAGAATTAAGTTTAAGGTGTGTTGAAGTTGGACAAATGAGTTTTTCTTCAACCTAGAGATTCCCTTTCGCTTAACATAACTCTTTTTCTCACAGACAAGACATACTTTATGATCATTCGAATGATTAGATAGTAAAGTCTTAATATCCTTATTAGAAGATTTCTTCCCTCCATTTGATGTGAAGCATCCTTGAGTGATAGAGACTTCAGGCACATCCGTTTTACCAGAAGGGGCTTCCGTTTTTACTTCTGAGCATAAAGCCACTTTAGTTGTGTCAGAAGTACTTGGAATATTGTATTTCTTTGAGCATCCTTGAATAGAGAGCTTACTCAGGCGATGTTCAATTTCCAAGGCATCCTTTTTGAGGCTATCCTCAAGAGTCGTGCACGAAGACTGATCTTCAGCATTACCTTTGGATTTGCAATCACTTACTACACCAAGAAGAGTATTGACATGGTGCTTTAACCGATTAAATATATCAGCTTGAATTCTAACAAGATTTAGAATCAATTCACTCTCTTCAGCTGAATCCCGTTAATTTCTAGAGAAGCTCTCTTTTGAAAGGTAATCGGGATCACACATGTCGATGTTAGTCTGTCTCTTCAGAACACAAGGTTCGTCTGTATTCGAGATTCAAGAAACTTTCTCTTTAATAGAATTTGACGAGATATAACTTTTATTTCTGGCGACGAGTTTACCGTAGATAGTACTCTTTTCCATAGAGTCAGATCGCTACAAACACAGACTTGTAAGGTCTTAAACGTGTTTTCCTGCTCTGATACCAATTGAAAAAGCGGGGGTCTAACAACACCACCCAATATTTCTCTTAGCAATCTGTATGGAAAAACTCAAATATACCTCTAAGATAATCAACAAGACTCAATCAATTAAAAGTATATCAAAGAGTTTATATCTCTCTTCTTGATTTGATTTACTCAAGCAAGAACTGCGAGTTCTAATCAAATACAAGGAATAACTTGGATGATACCAAAGACCAATATCCAAGGATCAATAAATATCAATCAACAACCAAAGGTCGGATTTCCAATTGATTGATTCAAACGCACAACCTGTATTATTTCATTTATATAAACAAATATAATGCGGAAATAGAAATAACACAGACACCAGAAATTTTGTTAACGAGGAAACCGCAAATGCAGAAAAACCCCGGGACCTAGTCCATATTGAACAAACACTGTATTAAGCTGCTACAGACACTAGCCTACTCCAAGTTAACTTCGGACTGGACTGTAGTTGAACCCCAATCAGTCTCTCACTGATCCTAGGTACAATTGTACTCCCTACGCCTCTGATCCCATCAGGATACTGCGCACTTGATTCCCTTAGCTGATCTCACCCACAACTAAGAGTTGCTACGACCCAAAATAGCAGGCTTTAACAATAAACAAATATGTCTCCCACAGACAAGTCTATAAAAGGATCAATCTGTCTCCCACAGATAAACCCTAAAGGTTTTGTTCCGTCTTTTGATAATAATCAAGGTGAACAGGAAGAAATTGATAATCCGGTCTTATATTCCCGAAGAACAACCTAGAGTTATCAATCACCTCACAAAAATCTTAACCGTATGGTAGCGAAACAAGATGTTGCGGAATCAAAAACAATGAGACGAAGATGTTTGTGATTACTTTTTATATCTTGCCTATCGGAGATATCAATCTCAAGCCAATCAATCTGATTGTACTCGTACGATAAAAGATGCAAGATCAGATCACACAACTACGATAAAAGTAGTATCGGTCTGGCTTCACAATCCCAATGAAGTCTTTAAGTCGTTAACCTGGTTTTAGAAGAAAAAAACCAAAGGTTAAAGGAGAATCGACTCTAGCGCGCAAACTAGTATCACACGTAGGTGTGGGGATTATTTTTGCACAGATACTAGAGTTCCCCTTATATAGTCTTTCAAATCAAGGTTTGCAATTAAGTTACCTTGGTAACAAAGCAATCAATATCCACCGTTAGATGAAAACCTTATTTAGATTCAAGCTAATATTTCTCAACCATTAGATCGAAAACTTAGCTTGTTACACACACTTGACAATGCACGCTTCTAGGTTTGTTAACCGTACCCAAACGTATGCACTTGTTGGTTCAATAATAGTTAACCAAATGGTTAGCCATATGAGCATTCCATATCAACCATGTTCTTCTTCACCATAACTATTTCAAATAATTTCAAATGAACTAGTTAGAGAGTTGTTCAATTACAAGGAAATCTCATGTACTACACAAGACACAATTGAAGCAAAGATGATTTGATTCACTTGAATCGGTTCATGAACTTTTATAGCCACGGTTTGCAAACTGCATTCCTTAGTCTTTTTAAGTTTAAGTTCAGAAATCATCTTCAGATTTATAACCTTCTCAAGTTCGCAGACTAGGTTCGCGGACTTAAGTTACCGCGCAAAGTTTACAAACTCTAGCAAAAATTCTCGAGTATGAGAACTTCGTCGGTTCGCAGACTGAGTTCGCGGACTTAGTTTCACGCAAGTAGTTTGTCAACTCCAGCAGAAATTCTCGGGTTTGAGAACTTCGACAGTTCGCGGACTTGGTTCACGCCATTCTTCCGGTTATCTTGATCAACAAAGTTCGCAAACTTTGGAAGAATAAGACTTATACATAAATGTGTTTCCACAACAATGTTTATTTGCACCATTGGTTATTTAATCTAAACTCTCCTTTCAATCATTGAAACATTCTTAGAGGATGTTATATAGTTGTTACACCATTTATGGTTAAAGAAATTTTCAAGATGATTGAAACATATCATGTCTTTCGTCACATGGTAAAGATAAACTTGGTTAAATCGAAAAGCTTACCAACTCATTTTTCGAGATATAGATAGGCGAGGTATACTCGGCTCGAAATACCAAATGTGTAAAAGTCTATATATATATATATATATATAGCATACGACTTCTTGTGTCAAAGAGTGGGATGTAGAGTAGATAGACTTTTGAGTGATAGATAAATTCAAGTCTTCACATACCTTTTTGTCGAGAAGTTACACCGGTTCCTTGAGTAGTTCTTTTACTTCTATGATGAATCGCCATGAATTCGTTGAGCTCAACTACACTTTCTATCCTAGTCGGAGACTTAGCTATAATAGACTAGAAATCAAGACTTATAGTTTTGATCACTAACATTGACAAACATTCTTGAGATAACAATGCATGCGAGTTCGACCGAGCAATGCTCTAACAAGCGGAGGTATGCATAAAATTATTTTCCCCAAGGATAAATCCCAGAATTCCATCTGTTTTTTGGATTTGGAGAAGTGCGGATTTCCAAGAACGGGAATCTTATGATATGTTGGGAATCTCTTATGATAATCATCCACGCCTGAAACGTATTTTGATTCCTGAAAGTTGGATAGGATGGCCCTTACGTAAGGATTATATTACTCCAAAATTCTATGAAATATAAGATGCTCATTGAATGGTAAGAACCTAATTTTATGAGATATCCAAGGAATTGTTTTACAGTCTCTTCTAGAGTAATTGAACTCTTTTTCCTATATATGGATATGGATGCGCAAAAAATGGGTCCTCATTGAGATTCCCAAATTTGGAAGAAAAGCTCAACATAAGTATATATATATAGCTCTAGCTCTCTATAATTAAATAGAGATTATGGGCGAACGACGGGAATTGAACCCGCGCGTGGTGGATTCACAATCCACTGCTTTGATCCACTTGGCTGCATCCGCCCCCTAATATTTAAATTTTATATCACTCAAGATTATATATTTGAGTAGTTATCTATTATCTTTATTAATATTTAAATAAGTATAAGTATGTTGTAAAAAAAGTAAATCCTTTGAATAAAAGGTTCACTTTTTTATGGAAATAAAACAATACTAAACTAAATGAAGGAGCAATACCGACCCTCTTATTCTATCAAGAGGGTCAGTATTGCTCCTTCAATTTCAACGCTTCATATACACTAAGACGGAAGTCTTATCCGTTTGTGGATGGAGCTTCTACAACAGCTAGGTCTAGGGGGAAGTTGTGAGCATTACGTTCATGCATAACTTTCATACCAAGGTTAGCACGGTTGATAATATCAGCTCAAGTGTTAATTACACGACCTTGGCTATCAACTACAGATTTGTTAAAATTAAAACCATTTAAATTGAAAGCCATGGTGTTAATACCTAAAGCAGTGAACCAAATACCTACTACTGGCCAAGCAGCCAAGAAGAAATGTAAAGAACGAGAATTGTTGAAACTAGCATATTGGAAGATCAATTGGCCAAAATAACCATGAGCGGCTACGATGTTATAAGTTTATTCCTCTTGGCCGAATCTGTAACCTTCATTAGCAGATTCATTTTATGTGGTTTCCCTGATCAAACTAGAAGTTACCAAGGAACCATGCATATCACTAAATAGGGAACCGCCGAATACACCAGCTACGCCTAACATGTGAAATGGGTGCATAAGGATGTTGTGCTCATCCTGGAATACAATCATGAAGTTGAAAGTACCAAATATTCCTAGAGGCATACCATCATAAAAGCTTCCTTGACCAATTGGGTAGATCAAGAAAACTGCGGTAGAAGCTGCAACAGGAGCTGAATATGCGACAGCAATCCAAGGGCGCATACCCAGACAGAAACTAAGTTCCCACTCATGACCCATATAACAAGGTACACCAAGTAAGAAGTGTAGAACAATTAGCTCATAAGGACCACCATTGTATAACCATTCATCAACAGAAGCCGCTTCCCAGATCGGGTAAAAATGCAACCCGATAGCTGCAGAAGTAGGAATAATGGCACCAGAGATGATATTGTTTTCATAAAGTAGAGACCCAGAAACAGGTTCACGAATACCATCAATATCTACTGGAGGAGAAGCAATGAAGGCGATAATAAATACAGAAGTTGCAGTCAATAAGGTAGGGATCATCAAAATACCAAACCACCCAATATAAAGGCGGTTTTCTGTGTTGGTTATCCAGTTACAGAAGCGACCCCATAGGCTTTCACTTTCGCGTCTCTCTAAAATTGCATTCATGGTAAAATATTGGTTTATTCAATTATCAGGGACTCCCAAGCATACAAACTATCTATAATTGATAATTGAAGGCTTGTTATCTAACAGTATAACATGACTTATATGCCCATGTCAACCAATATAAGATTCATATCCATACGGATAGACTCATTATAATGCTTGGTGAATGAAGAAACTAAAGTTAAAAAAAAAAAAGATCCATTTCATTTGTATTTTCCGTCTAATATTTTGGGTTGCCCGGGACTCGAACCCGGAACTAGTCGGATGGAGTAGAAAATTCCCTTATTGAAATAGGAGAAAAATCCCTCCCCAAAACGTTCTTGCATTTTCAATTGCACACGGCTTTCCTTATGTATACTAATTAAGAAAGTTCCCTAGACATGATTCTAAGAAATTTAAATACTAATTAAGTTGATTCAATTACAACTGCATATGCATTTCAGAATTGAAATGAACGAAAACATTTTTTTCGCCCTTTTGGTTTGGGATCAATTCAATTTAAACGATCTTCTAACCAAATATGAATGATTGGCTAGGTCATTGACACGAAAAATATCTAAATACCAAATATTTTCTCTATAGAACTTCTAGGAAGAAGAAGCGCTTCGGAAGATCAAAGGAAGAACTTGTTCTTCCTCCGTAAAGAATTCTTCCAACAATTCCGAACCTAATCTTTTAAAAAAATCACGTACAATACTTTTGTGTTTACGAGCCAAAGTTCTAGCGCACGAAATTCGAAGTATATACTTTATTTGATACAAACTTTTTTTTTGAAGATCCGCTGTAATAACGAGAAAGATTTCTGCATATACGCCCAAATCTATCGAGAATATTAGAATCTGATAAATCGTCCCAAGCCGGCTTACTAATGGGATGCCCTGAAACGTTATAAAATTTCGTTTTAGCCAACGACCCAACCAAAGAAATAATTGGGACTTTGGTATCAAACTTCTTAATATAAATATCCATTATAAATGTACTTTCTATCATTTGACTCCTTACCACCGAAGGGTTAAGTCGTACACTTACAAGATAGCTCAAAAGCTCGAGGGAATGATTGGATAATTTAATTATCTTAATTCTATCTGGTTGAGACCACAAAGAAAAATTACATTGCCATAAATTTACAAGATTCCATTTCCATTTATTCATCAAAAGAGTACTTCCCTTTGAATCCAGAATTGATTTTCTTTGATATTTGACATAATGCATAAAAGGATCCTTGAACAACCA